>NC_057810.1:392004970-392014426 GCF_018294505.1 Triticum aestivum
AAGATGACCCTTGGGTTAATTACTCCCAAGGGAAATATAGGTGGTGGTGAGGAAAATGGTAAAACCAATGTTGGGCCTTGCTGGAGGAGTTTTATTCAAAGCGAACTGTCAAGGGGGTCCCATAAATCACCCGACCGCGTAAGGAACGCAAAATCCGGGAACATAACACCGGTATGACGGAAACTAGGGCGGCAAGAGTGGAACAAAACACCATGCATAAGGCCGAGCCTTCCACCCTTTACCAAGTAAAGCGGTAACATAGCCAAACAATGGTTTGCTAGGAAGGGTTTCAAAGGTTAGAGGTTCATGGCATTTTGGGAGGCTTGAAGAGCAACAGATAGGTAACACAGCATAGCGATAGAACGAAGCAACTAGCATAGCAATGATAGTAGTGAGATCCAGGGTAGCGGTCATCTTGCCTGAAATCCCGCTAGGAAGAAGAACGAGTCCATGAAGTAGACAAGCGGACGTAGTCGAACGAATCCTCACAATCGCAACATTACTGGAACTAAGAAGCAACACCAGAAAGAAACAAACAATATGGTAAATGCACAAGCATAAACATGGCATGATGCACAAACAAGTATGATGCATGTCCGGTTTAATAAGGCATGGCATGGCAAAGTGCAACAAACAATACTACAAGTTAAGTGGAGATCAATATGCAACGAGTTGCATATTGATGAAACACCACATCAATTATTTAGTTCTCTCTCGGTTTTGTACCCAACAATATTAAATGTTATTAAACATGGCAAGGGGTGAAGCATATGAAAAACTACCTATCTAGACAAGTTTAAATGAGGCCGGAACAATAAACAACAAGTCTGGAAAATCCCCATATGCATATTTTAGATTCGGTACTGTTCTGCCCTAAACACAATTTTATTGTTGTTAAACAGGAAAATAAAGTGCACCATGTTAAACTAGGCATTTTTCCACCCCATTTACATATAAAGTTTAATTAATTCCGAGCTACGGTTATTTAGTTATGAAATAAATCATTTTAACATGGCATCTTAGCAAATTTAAATAAACATCATGTTAAACATTTTTAACATGGATGAAAATGGCTTATTATTAGTCTACACAAAATTCTAAACATTTTACATATATAAATTATTTTAATCCGATGCACAGTTTGTGAGATATTAAATGCATGAATATCAGGGGGTTTTCTATAAAACTGTTAATTCTACGGATAATGTTAAAATCGCTGGACAGGGAAAAAAATAGCAACGGGCCGAAACTGGCTGGGCCAATAGTGAACAGGAGGGGGCACTGGATTTGGGTGCTCACCAGGCCGCATGGGCCGGTTGGTGGAGGAGGCCCGACAAGGGGCGCAGCTGGGCTTGGGGTCAGCACGCTGGGCCGGGGCGCTGGGGAGGCCCACGTGGGCACCAGGCCAGCCCGAACGGGCGCTCTCCTCTTCCTCGATCCCCTCTGGATCGAGGGAGGTAGGGGCAGCAGCAGTCAACGGCGGCGCTGAGGACTCCGGCGGCGAGGCAGCAGCGGAGGGCGGTTCTGGCCGGCGACGAGGGACCACGGGAACTGGCCGGATCCGAGGCCAGGGCGACGGATCTGGGTTCCGACGTAGCCACAGCCTTCCGGCGAGGCGACGCGGATGATGGCCAGCGACGGGTCGACGGGGAGCTCGGGATCGAGGGTCTCCTCCCCTCAATCCAGATCGGGAGCGGGAGTCGCGGGGCGCTCGGGCGCTTGCGGGCTGCGGCGGCGCGGTCTCGGGCCGGGCAGGCCAGATCGGGACCCCGGCGGGCCGCGCAGTGGAGAGGTGGCTGCGGGGCGACGAGGGAACATGTGGCAGTGCCTGGGTGGCTGCAACGACGCTGGAGGGCGAGGTGGCACGCGGGGAGTGGCTGAAGGGCGTGGCGGCGGCGCGGCCAAGTGGCATAGGTGGAGTGGGGCGGCGCTGAAAACGAGGAGAAGGTGGGAGGTGGCGGCTGCGGGAGGTTAGGGGAGGCTAGGTGCTAGGGTTGCCCAATTTAGGAAGGAGGGGTGTTTATATAGGGGGTAAGGCTAGGGTTAGGGGGTTTCTGCTCCATTTTCGGACATCGGCTCTCGATCCAACGGTCCGGAGCGGAGGGGGTTAGATAGTTAGGCTAGTGGGCTGTGTGAGAGAGGCTTGGGCTGATAGGAGAGAGAGGAGAAATGCAGCCCGGTGGCAGTTTCGGAGACCGAAACGTCCAACGAATATACCGACTATATCGCGGTTATTTCTTTAACGGCTGGGCAGTCAAACGGACTCCGAATGCGACGAAACTTGACAGGCGGCCTATCTACACTATAATAAGACCGCACGACAAGTTGCAACCCATTCCGAGAACATTTTTATGCCACTTATAAAATAATATTTCGGAGGTGCCGCGGGCGCGTGCAAGTGTGGTCGGGCTCAGAACGGACAACGGAGAGAACCGGGGAAACCCGAACGGGTGCAAGTTTTGAAAAACATGCGGATGAAATGCAGATGATGTTATGAGATGAAATGCAAGACAAGAACAAAATGCAAAACAAAAGACAAAAACCCAACCACGAAGGAAATATCATGTCGCATCTCCGGAAAAGGCAAGAGTTGGAGTTACGAATATGGAAAGTTGTATCTGGGGCATTACAACACTCCACCACTACGAGAGGATCTCATCCCGAGATCTAGGATGGCACCGGAGGGAAAAGGAAGAGGAAGATAAGCGGTAAAACTAAGTTGCTTCTTCGACCAAAGAGTGAAACCAAAGAACCATGAGAGGTTGAGCAATTAGAGATGAACGAGATTGCAAACAATCCATTAGAAAAGAGGAACGAGGAACATTACGATAACTTGAAGGTTGCAAAGGCATGAATCAAGAGTTTAATGGAGAATATAGAATTCGAAACCACTCAGGTTAAAACGAGATAAGAATGAATAAGAATGATATAATTTTGACAGCACTCTGACTGTAAATGGAAGAAATAGAACATGAACTTGACAAGATGAGAGGATACTTGATGAAATCAACAACACACTGCCTCCGGGACTATTGAAAAAAATGGCACAAGGGGTAAGAAAGATTTCAAAAAGCACTCCGGTTGAAAAGAGAAGCAAAACTTGATAAGATGAAAGAGCTTGAAGAGATGACACAACACTCCGGTTAAATGGATAAGCACGAAAAGAACATGATCCTCAATTCGAGAAGATTAGTGAAGAGAGCAACATCACAATGCCTCCGGAATGAAAGAATAGAAGCTAGATTGTTGGGATAAAAGGGACAGAGAAGAAAATGAAATCTTCTGCCAGAAATGAACTTGGAAAGCATCCTTGCAAAGAAGAATATAACGAAGTTGTTGGAAAATCAGCAACGAAAAACACAAGTTTGTAGTGGGCTTATGGAAAACTTCTCAAAATTGAGGCGAAATTCTGCCACTAACGGAAACAATAGATTGGACTGAGATCAACATGGAGATGACAACTCCTTTCGCCGAGAGGATAGGAGAAAAACTTGGATCATTGATAAGCACCACAATGAGCAATATTCCTTAGGGAAGGCTTTAGGTGAAATCTATACCAAGATAACTCCACAGAAGAGATTGATCGATTTAAAATACGTCATTCTTGACAACATATGAATCATGAAACATGAAGGAAATTGTCAAGAGTGACATAACACCACCTCAAAAGATAAGGCAGAAAGAATTGCACTTTGGAATGCAAGATGAAGAATACTTGAACTCCCCAAAACAAAACATGTGTTTAGCACCATGTTTAATTTTGAGTATAGCTTGGCGGATCATCACCTCGAGAGAAATCTTGAAGAACAATTGAAGAATGAAAAGAATCCTTGATGAACCATCATGTAGAGCCTCCATGAAGAACTCCGGTAATAAAAGGATGATAGAAAGAAAGAGAAGTTGAAAGAACAAGGTGAGCCTTGTGATGATTTAGATGAAGCTTCGCGACGAGATAATGCGAAAAACTTGGAACTCCGGAAAAGAAAAGATGAAGCATCTCGAACCGAGAAATGTGACATGATGAACAACTCTGGAAAGAAGAAACTAGATCACTCGGATGAAACAATAATAAGAATTACGGTATGCGTATCCTTCACCAATTTAAATTGATGACAAACAACGGATTTGGCATACTACTTATTCTCGTAGAAAGGATTAAGAGGGATATAGCGTAAACTTGAGAAGGTATTGATGGAACCACCGGTGGGATAGAAACAACGAATATTTGATATGATAACGAAGGAAGAGAAATCCTGAACGAACCAACGAAAAAATTGAAAAAGACCATAGCAAAGGCACAATTCACCGGAAAGATTGAAGATACTTGAGAGGATTTGATACAAGAGAACGAAGAGATAACGAGCTGATTAGAGGGTACTTGAGCAGTGCACTGGTAAGATTTGGAGAACAAGAGTTGAAGGTTGAGAATGAGGAATTATGACATGATGGACTTCGGAGGAAAGAAATGGAAACAACTCATGAGATGCTCCAAATGGTTGAAAAGAATTGTCACAATCGAAAACAATTATGAGAGGATGGCATCAAACTAGAACCATGAATCTCTGGAAGAACGAGTAAGATTTGGAGGAAAACTCTTCTTCGGTCTTCAAAATCCGAGAATGACGACGAGAAACACCACCAAAATTACTGAGATACTCCGGGAGAATGAAAAAGAGAAAGGGTTGAACCAAAGATGAAAATGATTTGAAAGCGATCTTGGAAAAAGAATATGACTGATGATAAATCATTATTACATCAAACTTTGAAATGAATTTGGGAATAGCTCCGGGAAAATTAGAAGAGTCAGGTAAGATCCTGGAAAAAGACCTGTGGGTTAGGGCCCACTCGAAAGAAAACACCGTTGGAAATGATTTTAAAGAGAGATTGCACCGGTTGAATTAAATAGCTTGAATGAGATAATAAATCTCCAAATAGCTTGAACGGATTAAGAATGGAAACACAAATCTTCTGAGATATCTTCAACACTCTGGAACAAATGAATAGCAAGAGGAGCATGATTGAGAGGTGCACCGACATGAGAAAGCATTTGACATGAGGAAAGGAATATGATGAATATCGAAAGCTTGAATTGGATCCACCGGAGAAGAAACAACAAAGAAGGATGATGAACTTAACACTGTTGAGCATCTTCATGGAAAATCACCGGATAAGAACATTGAAAGAAAAGAATGAAGAGACTTCCCACAAATAAAAGGATACATGGTTAAGAAATCTGAGTCCTTGAAGAAAAAGGGTGGGAGGGCGGGAAAACAAAGGCAACTTGGGGAAGATAGAACAAACACCGTAGAGAAAACTTAGAATTGATCTCATAAATGTTGAACTGATCGGATCCACTTGAAGAGAAGCACACCGGTTGAAAAAGAATTAACATGACAACCTCAGTGATCAAAAGGATTAGTACTCCCATAGAAATATGAGAACACCGCTTGAAAGGTATGGAATGAACATTTGACTTTGAAGCAACTCGAATACCACAAATAAAACAAAACAAAGGATTTGGCTTGCAGAATAAGCCGGAACAAATACATATGATAGAGATTTCTCCGAAGTTTTCGTGGTGGGGCACATACGGGCTCGATTGCACAGCACCATCATGTACAAGGCAGTGCACATGACATACGAAGTGTCCCCGAACCAGCATAGCCAAGGGTTCTTTAAGACACAACGAGACCACTGTAAAAACGACCGTGGAAAGGCGGACCACTAGACGTCAAACCCCAATCTCATATCATGCATCTGTCGAAAAGATATTCTAGGAGCTACTTGAATTCCCACCTATAAAACTCCCGAAACTTTCTGGTTATGCAATCTGGTGTTGGGGATATAGGGGAAGCAATATATATCTCACCCAAACTAACAATACCTACATCCAATCTGTATCCATCCGTCAACACATAACCAAGAAACCTTCGGAAATCGTGTACCTCAACCTTCAAAAAGCATCCGTTATACGAGTTACGGCAATACTCCCGAACACCCCAGTACTAGGTGACGTCGAGGTTATCTCACCAACAACTGCATAAAAGAGATTTTCGATGTCGGCAAAGCTCAGGTATTCCAGAACTGCAACGATAAAATTGTGACGACAACACCTCGGAGCTCAACTCCCCGGGTCAATGCCACATAATAGACAGGAGGCACCAAGAACAATGTTCTCATCACAAAACCATCGGAACGATTCTAAGATACCCGCGTGATCCTAAAAAAAATTAGTGAAATTTGAGGAGAGGAAAGACAAAACATCTACGTCAGGATACCTCACCAGAGCGACGAAGGAGCTGAGGAGTAAAAAGAATCCTACTCTCCGATATATATAATCCTAAGACTCAAAATAGTTTTTTTTCTAGACTCAACAACGGCCAACAATCAAGGGGGCTCCTATGGTCGGTCGAGGCTCTGATTACCAACTTGTCACGCCCAATATGCGACCCTATCCAAAAGGAACTCGGAGGTCCCACCAAGGATAGACCCGCATATTGAAACGCTTTTGCAAGGTGGATATCATTACATCAACATTACATAATAGATGGGGATACATACATAAGGCATACAATGCCACAAGAATACAACATCACAATACATCAGAGCATCATCCAACTATGGATGAAACACAAACAGAAACTCAAACGACATCCACCCTGCTAGCCCAGGCTGCCGACCTGGAACCTATCCCCTGATCAAAGAAGAAGCAGAAGCAGCACTCCAAAACAAGTCAACATTGCGCTCGCGTCAAGATCATCGCATAACCTGTACCTGCAACTGTTGTTGTAGTAATCTGTGAGCCACGAGGACTCAGCAATCCCATTACCATGGGTATCAAAACTAGCAAAGCTTAAAGGGAAAGGAAGGGGTAAAGTGGTGAGGTTGTAGCAGCGACTAAGCATATATGGTGGCTAACATACGCAAATAAGAGCGAGAAGAGAGCAAGCGGAACGGTCGTCAACTAGCAATGATCAAGAAGTGGTCCTGAACTCCTACTTACGTCAAAACATAACCCAGAAACCGTGTTCACTTCCCGGACTCCGCCGAGAAGAGACCATCACGGCTACACACGCGGTTGATGCGTTTTAATTCGGATCTGGTGTCAAGTTATCTACAACTGGACATTAACAAATTCCCATCTGCCTATAACCGCAGGCACGGCTTTCGGAAGATTATACCCTGCAGGGGTGTCCCAACTTAGCCCATGACAAGCTCTCGCTATCAACGAAGGAATAGACCTTCTCCCAGGAAGACCCGGTCAAACTCGGAATCCCGGTTTACAAGACATTTCGACAATGGTAAAACAAGACCAGCAAGACCGCCCGATGCACCGACAATCCCAATAGAAGCTGCACATATCTCGTTCAGGGCTACACCGGATGAGAAATCCGTACAACTAAAACCAGACCTCAAGTTTCCCTAAGGGGGCGCTGCAAAGGGCTCTAGTTCGGACCAACACTTAGACAAGCATTGGCCCGGGGGGGGGGGCTGTAATAAAGATGACCCTTGGGTTAATTACTCCCAAGGGAAATATAGGTGGTGGTGAGGCAAATGGTAAAACCAATGTTGGGCCTTGCTGGAGGAGTTTTATTCAAAGCGAACTGTCAAGGGGGTCCCATAAATCACCCGACCGCGTAAGGAACGCAAAATCCGGGAACATAACACCGGTATGACGGAAACTAGGGCGGCAAGAGTGGAACAAAACACCAGGCATAAGGTCGAGCCTTCCACCCTTTACTAAGTATATAGATGCATTAATAATATAAGAGATATTGTGATATCCCAACATAATCCTGTCCACCATGGAGCAATCTTCAACTTCACCTGCAACTAACAACGCTATAAGAGGGGCTGAGCAAAGCGGTAACATAGCCAAACAATGGTTTGCTAGGAAGGGTGTCAAAGGTTAGAGGTTCATGGCATTTTGGGAGGCTTGAAGAGCAACAGATAGGTAACGCAACATAGCGATAAAACGAAGCAACTAGCATAGCAATGATAGTAGTGAGATCCAGGGTAGCGGTCATCTTGCCTGAAATCCCGCTAGGAAGAAGAACGAGTCCATGAAGAAGACAAGCAGACGTAGTCGAACGAATCCTCACAATCGCAACATTACTGGAACTAAGAAGCAACACCGGAAAGAAACAAACAGCATGGTAAATGCACAAGCATAAACATGGCATGATGCACAAACAAGTATGATGCATGTCCGGTTTAATAAGGCATGGCATGGCAAAGTGCAACAAACAATACTACAAGTTAAGTGGAGATCAATATGCAACGAGTTGCATATTGACGAAACACCACATCAATTATTTAGTTCTCTCTCGGTTTTGTACCCAACAATATTAAATGTTATTAAACATGGCAAGGGGTGAAGCATATGAAAAACTACCTATCTAGACAAGTTTAAATGAGGCCGGAACAATAAACAACAAGTCCGGAAAATCCCCATATGCATATTTTAGATTCGGTACTGTTCTGCCCTAAACACTATTTTATTGTTGTTAAACAGGAAAATAAAGTGCACAATGTTAAACTAGGCATTTTCCCACCCCATTTACATATAAAGTTTAATTAATTCCGAGCTACGGTTATTTAGTTATGAAATAAATCATTTTAACATGGCATCTTAGCAAATTTAAATAAACAACATGTTAAACATTTTTAACATGGATGAAAATGGCTTATTATTAATCTACACAAAATTCTAAGCATTTTACATATATAAATTATTTTAATCCGATGCATAGTTTGTGAGATATTAAATGCATGAATATCAGGGGGTTTTCTGTAAAACTGTTAATTCTACGGATAATGTTAAAATCGCTGGACAGGGAAAAAATAGCAACGGGCCGAAACTGGCTTGGCCAATAGTGAACAGGAGGGGGCACTGGATCTGGGTGCTCACCAGGTCGCATGGGCCGGTTGGTGGAGGAGGCCCGACAAGGGGCGCAGCTGGGCTTGGGGTCAGCGCGCTGGGCCGGGGCGCTGGGGAGGCCCACGTGGGCACCAGGCCTGCCCGAACAGATGCTCTCCTCTTCCTCGATCCCCTCTAGATCGAGGGAGGCAGGGGCAGTAGCGGTCAACGGTGGCGCTAAGGACTCCGGCGGCGAGGCAGCAGCGGAGGGCGGTTCTGGCCGGCGACGAGGGACCACGGGAACCGGCCGGATCCGAGGCCAGGGTGGCGGAGCTCGTCGCAGAGGGGCGGCGCCGCGGCCGTGGTGGTCAACGTGCAGGGGCGGGACGAGGCGCGGCTGAGAGACACCAAGGGGCGACGGGGAGGCTGCGCGACGGTGGGGTGCTCGGGCGGCGACGGATCTGGGTTCCGGCGCAGCCACAGCCTTCCGACGAGGCGACGCGGATGATGGCCGGCGGCGGGTCGACGGGGAGCTCGGGATCGAGGGTCTCCTCCCCTCGATCCAGATCGGGAGCGGGAGGCGCGGGGCGCTCGGG